>NW_025932182.1:0-10336 GCF_000764305.2 Hyalella azteca | reverse complement strand
GCATTTTGCGGTCACGAACGCGCAACTTACTGCTACAATTCTGCTGTGCTTAACCGCCCGGCCTCCTTGCCGATTCTGACCGGAAACTGGCACACAGAGCTGGGAGCAAACCCGCACCTCTCTGCTACTATCTTGGTACTCTGAACTGTAACCACTGGGCCACCCTGCTGAAGTGAAGGCTCTGCTGAAGAGATGCTGGCTCGGGTTTCTTCACAGCCTTGTGCTTGCCAGTTGCCACGCACATCTTGACTCCTTGACCCCCAATGACAATTGACAATGATTGTGGGATGGCTGCATATTTTGAGTGTTTGCATCCAGAGAAGCCAGGGATGCAATCTTAAGGCTGGCACTACTATCAAGATAATATTTAATAATAATAGTTGTTGCAGTTCCAGCCTTTATTAGGTTGTAGGCCTGTTGCTGATTCTTAACATCGCAGAACATTCATACTTCACAGCATTTTGTGGTCTCAAACTCACAATTCACTGCTCAGATTCTGCTGTGCTTAACCGCCTGGCCTCCTTACGTAGTTGTTGCCAATTCTGACCAGAAACTGTCGCACAGAGCTGGGATCAAACCTGTGCCTCTCTGCAGTCTGCGCCAATCTTGGTACTATGACAGTATGACTTTAACCACTGGGCCACCCTGCCCAGTGGTTGCTCGATGTGATGTGATGTTGGTTGCTTAGCTATCTTTCCAAGTTCCAACCAGAGTGGGGCACTAGGAGGCTAGGAGCCTAGGGCTAGGAGGAGGTTGTGCTTTGCTTGAATGTTCAGCTTTGTTCAGCGCAGCAGGTACTGGCCAGCAGTGATTGGTGATTGTTCTATTTCAGTTTCCATCATTACCAGACACCAGTTCTGTCTCAATGGGTTCAGGTTCTTGCAATGAAGCAGCACGTGGCTTTGGTGATGGTTTGACTGGGAGCTGTGCATTGTCAGTAGACTGTAGAGAAGGTAGACTGCTCAGGAGCTTTGAATATGTCTTCTGCAAATTAGTAACTGTTGACAATATTGATTTTTGCAGAGTTGCCACAAAGGCACAAAACTCTTGAGTCTTGAAGACTCAAGAGTGAGAGCAGCTCAACCAGTTTGGTAAGTTACCAAATTGGTTGAGCTGCTCTCTGCCCTCTAGTAGACTAGTAACTGGTTGGGAATGGGAACAGATACTCAGGCTAACACTAACTCTGGCTACTCAGCCTGCCCATATCACTGAATCAGAGGATTCATTACTGCCACAGGTATGGTTGGCAACTGATTTTGCCAAGGTGTTGTGGCTTTTTGCAAACCTTTTATGGTTTTGAGAATTGTACCCATGGGTGGACTGCTGTGCTACCCTGGAATATTGAGGAGGCTGGAAGGTTCTACTTGGTGGGTCACAGCTGATCTTTCTGGCTTCTGCATCCCTGTAACTGTAAGAAGTTTTTTTGTCCTTGTTTTCTAAACCTGAGATTCAAACTTCATGTGTGCTGTGTGGGCACCCTCCATAGCTAATAGCATGCTGTGTGGGGACCTCAACAGTTACTACAATTAGGAGCTGAGCAACCAGAGCCAGAGGCAGGGCAATTTTTCACATATTGGGGCCGCTATGTCCAATAAATCAAGTTGGACCCTTTCAATCCACAGCATTATGGACAAAATTTTGACATCAGAAGCACTGCCATGGCTTGCTTACAAAGGTATTAACCTTGATGCACTGATAGCCCTGGGATTGGCCCAGATACTTACATAAGATGGCAAGACAGACAATGCAAAGCTTACATTAAACATTGAGCTGTTGATTCTGTCTTTTCCTATCAGTATCCTCTCAACTGAGGTTGACAGCTGTAAAATTACTCCGTATCCTTTAATCACATAGTTTATAAGGCATGAATGATAAAATTCTAGTATTCAGAAAATACTTGTTCATGAATTTTACTATTTAGAACAAACTGACAAAAATAACTTTATCATGAGCTTTCTCACCTCACTCATGAATTTGAAAGTACTTAATGCATTTATGCATTATATATATTCAATCTTACATTAAATTTAAAAGGGACTACAATTTACAACGGGAAGAAATTAATAAATATCACATTAAAATATCATGCAAGATTCTTCTTTTTTTCCCTGCATCAAGTATCATTACAATTTTTTTATGAATTTTCTTGTAATGATAACCACTTTTTAGCGCATTATCTCATTTATGAAAAAAATGCACTATTGTGCTCGCCATGTCCGTCTGTCCGTCTGTTTGTCAGTCTGTCTGTCCATCCGTGACTTCATGCTTTTGTCAACGAGAAAATGCGCTCTCTGTCACTCACTGCAGTGAGTACTGAGTTATTTTTTTTTTAACAATAATGTAAGAATGGAGCCCAAAATTTTTTGGGCATTTAATTACACTAATTTTTTACATTTCAGACATATTTGTGATATGGCGATCATTTAAAATCTGGGACTAACTGCAATTTAGGATAGCAATCAGATTTTGTTTGGTAAAAGCATTACATTTTTACTTATTTTTACATGATTCTCAACTGTGGAGTCTTCCGTAGTTGAATCTTGTCACTAGAAGTTGAACAGAAAGAATTATTTTGGTGTTACAGTATTCAATTAGGTGTTCATCAACATTATCAGTGTTGATGTAGGTATGCCTTTCGATGAGTTACTTGATGGGACACTTTACTTGATTTGCTCTTCTTCATGTTCAAAGAAGGAAAGTATTATTTTTGATCTTACAAAAGCACCATTCCGTACTTATGTATAATGTATTAGTGTTACAATTTTAGATAACCTCTTTGATATAAGGTAAATCTTCCTTCCAAATGAAATCGAATTTCTATATTCTGTTGTACAAAAAACCTGTTGACATGTCCATTGACAATTACTCTAATGACCAGTCCTTTAGAAAGATTTTTAATGAAAGTTCATGTAACTATTTGCGTCTCTGAAGCACATTGGTTAATGTCACTGTTTGCACAATCATGACTGCGCCAAATTCAGAGAAGCTAGCAATGGGTCCAGCCTTGGTAGGCTCACTTCATTTCTCAGTGTCACTAGTGGGGCTTTTAGCATGGCCTTAGGTTGGTGTGTCTAACCAAACTCTGGGTACTTGTTACTTGAGAGGATCTTGAAGTTTATAGACCAAGATATGTACATATGATTGTATTACTCTGGATAATTCTCAAGGACTGCGTACCATCAAATTGATCATTTGACGATGTAAATGTTACCTTAAATTTTTCCCAGACACTATTGTAAAATCCAAGACTTTGATGAGTCCTGGTACCAGCAGTTCCACATTATTGTGTGTGGCCTTGACTCTGTGGTGGCGCGGCGCTGGATTAACAGCGTGCTGGTGTCTCTCCTGCAGTACACAGATGGCGAGCTTGACCAGGTATTGATGTTAACACCACTCATCGTTTTGATGGACTGCATTGTCCTAAAATGTAGATTTCTAGACAGATATTCAATTCTTAAGAATGTAAGAAAGTTAATTCAAGAAAAATTAAGCTTGTTAAATCTGGAGTTTCAAGTAGCAAATTATTTTATTTAAATTGACTATTTTTCAGCACTGAACATTATTTTATGTTTTCTTGGAACTGCTCAATTTTTAGTACAAAATCATTTCAAAAATGTTAGATTGAAATAATGAAATTTTTCTCTTAAACAGCATGTTATTAAATAATTCAGTGCACAAGGTAGATCATCAGTTGCAGTCGAGAAATTTACCATGAAAAGTGCACAATTTCTTTAGTCCATAAAGTTCTCAACAATTTCATGAAAAATGGCTTAATAAATCATGTTTGCCATTGCAGAGCAGCGTTATCCCTCTCATTGATGGAGGCACAGAAGGCTTCAAAGGCAGCGCCCGCGTCGTGCTGCCCGGCATGACGGCTTGCATCGAGTGCACGCTTGATCTCTTCCCTCCTCAAGTATGATCATAAGCAGTCATTATTGCTAGGCATGTGTTTGAGATTGACCTTATACGGAGTATGATTATAACGAATAACTCACAAAGTTTCCCTCCTCAAGTATGATCATAAGCAGTCATTATTGCTGGGCAATATTCATTTATTTGGCCTTATACGGAATTACTATATTTGTCTTGTCTCCTAAGTCTACACTATTCAGTGCAGCTAGGATACGAAAGTTCTTACATCAAATCTGTTGCTAATTTTCTGTATAAATAATAATAATTTAATGGTGAAGAATGTAGACACATTTTGCTGTCGCCTATTATTTATTTTGCTGTCAACTTTTTTCATTGGCGCCAATCCATTGAGTTTAAACGTTTTTTAAGACGGCAGGGAATATTTTACTTGCAGGATAAAAATGAATAAATTGCATACTATTGACCGAAAATTCACCAAACTATTCCGTCTCTGTAGAGATGAAAATAGAACGAGTTTCTTGAGTTTCGCTCTGCTGACTCGTTACAGTGTTACATTATCTGCAGACTCGTTACTGTACCTCATCTGCAGAGCCATCAAGGTGCCACCGATGTTATTGTATGTGTGGTCTGATGTTTGCAGATAACATTCCCTATGTGCACAATAGCGCACACTCCGCGTCTGCCGGAGCACTGCATAGAGTACGTGAAGGTGCTGCTGTGGCCTAAGGACAACCCCTTCGGGGGAGACGAGTGCGCTATAGACGGCGACGACCCCCAGCACATTTCATGGATTTACGAGCAGTCTTTGAAGCGCGCTGCTGAGTTCAGTGAGTTCATCCTTGCTCCTGCACACCGACTTTCTTATTTTTGTTTCCATTTGTTTGCTTCTGAATTTTCTGTTACTTTGAACATCTGTGCTCTGACTGCTGATATTCCAGGTTAACTTAACTAAAACTATTGGTTATTGTATGTTATTGAAATAGTGTCTGGTATACCTTCCAAAAAAATTCTGTAGCAACACTACTAGTTAACACTAGCGTCAGTCATCACTGCCACCTGTCCTTACTAGCACCAGTCATTAAAAGCACAGGTCAAAACTAGCACATTTTATGACTAGTAACAGTCATGAAATACATCATGGATGTGTTAAAAATGGCTCGCCTGATGGATGTCATCAGGCGAGCTCAACCATCATCACTAATCTGACATGAGCCTTACTCAGATTTTAATCGAGGACAACCATGCCTATCAATGGGATACTGTCAGACCTACAACTCATACGACTTCGAAATCGATTCAATTGCTAGTTCTGACACAATTTTTTATGGTATAACTACGAATTGATGGTATGCCAGTACCACCATGATGACGTTTGAATCATGTGTTGCAGATATCACGGGGGTGACGTACCGCCTGACGCAGGGCGTCATCAAGCACATCATCCCGGCGGTGGCGTCCACGAACGCCGTGATCGCCGCGGCGTGCGCCACAGAGTGCCTCAAGGTCGCCACGCAGGTCGCGCACCACATGAACAACTACTGCGTCTTCAACGACGCTGACGGCATCTACACCTATACTTACGAACACGAGAAAAAGGTGACTCAAAAGGCATTCACGACTAATCGTTTGAAAATAACGTTTTAAAATATATATAGAATGACAAATTTGTTAAGTTGTGTGATCTGCTGAGAACTCGCTCATATGTTGGTCACGCGCGTTAGATTGTTACCAAAGTACACATCCTACATTATGGTTAATTTATCATTTTGCATTCAGTTTTTTACTCATTCCTTCATCTTGTCTGTAACTTGTTTACAGAGCACTTGCTTGGTATGCAGCCAGGTGCCACAAGAGCTGTCCATGGCTCCTACAGACTCCTTACAAAATCTGATTGACAAATTGAAAGATTCTCCGCAGTATCAAGTAAGTGTTACCGCATATACAGATAATATCTCTGTGAAAAAAATTGAATTGAAAGCGAAAATAAAAAAATCCAGTTTGATGCCTCATGGAAACGAGTTGAAAACATCATCTTGGCCAGCACTACNTATGTCTCGCTATGTCTTCTTATGTCTCGCTTTGTCTCCTTATGTCTCGCTATGTCTTCTTATGTGTGGCTATGTCGGATTACAATAGTCTGTATGAAAGAAACTGTAGGAAGCCGTAAAGTACAAAACGGGCGTACCGTTTTCGTGCGGGAAAACGTTCCCGTCGTTTAATTTAACGGTAAATAACCGGCCACTGTAACGCCGGTGGGAACGTTTTTTTTACGGTCGATTTTCTAACAGTGTACCTTGTTTCTGCTGCACAGACTTGGGCCTGAGCGACGGAGTGCAGCTCGCAGTCGCCGACGTAACGTCGCCAAATTCGATCATTTTTAACCTGCGACTCAGTCTCCCTATGGACGTGTCATCACCACTATCTTAATATCTATTCAAATTATTATTATTCTTATTCATCTTCTTCAGTGTCCACTTGTTTCCCATAACTAATTAATTTCCTCCTTAATGTTGTTCAACTCATTAGCTTCCAGTTCTGCCACTTCCGGAGTTGATACAAACCGAGAGAAACCATTGATCTCAAAGCTTATTGCAGTTATAAGTAATAAATTCGTCGCGATCAGAACTTCTCACTTGCCGCAAACTCCAAGTTTGCAAGGTTCGGAATTTCAGACTTAGAAGCCCAGGTTCGGCTTTTTGACTATTAGTATAAATTTTTTGTAATTAATTGATTAATTTTGGCCAAAAAAAAGAGTTTCGCAGTCAATAAGTTTTTGTCGATATTGTATTCAATAATTTTGAATTGAGAATAAACTGTGATAATTTAGTCTTGGATTAGTCGCATAACCTTAAAGTTTAAACCATCATTTGCAATAAGTTTTCTCACTCGTATAAAGTATAAAATATCACATGATTTGGCATCATTCCGACGTTTTGCGATCGAGATAAACGTACAATTAAACTGGCGTGTTTTTTTTCGAACTGGCCGTATTACACATTCCATTCTGTGCTATGGCCTAGAGTATCGATTTATTTTTGTATCGCTGGGCATGTATAGATTGACATTTCATTCCTGGCAACAAATGCTTGACTCACGAGTGTATGTGATGTTTCTATCATACAACCAATTACCATTGGACGCCTTCTCGTTGAAAATGATTTCGTGGTCTGTATATACATTACAATAGTGCGAGCTAAATACCCCAGTCAAAAGTAGCAAGATTGTTCCAGTTATCCCAAAGTTAAACTCGCAGCGACGGGAAGCATTTTCATGTACATCTTTCAGGTGCCCATACAAGAACAAAGACGGCGCAGCAACATTCAAATGTATCAAACTACACGCAATTTAATTAATGAGCAGAGAGTGACTGCGCCTTTCGGAAAAACTTATAGCGTCGTGAGTTGGGATATCATTTGGTCATGCTTTTAAAACATACTATGTATTTGGACAAGCCTGATCACAGAGTAATGGACGGAATCTATCTCAACCTGGCGTGCTAATGCTGATAAGAGGCAAGTATGCTTAAATACTAAAGAATAGCTTTACGTGAACGAAGAGGGCTCGACACGAAATACCAAGTTTTTTTATGGTGATGATCACAATTGAAATGTAAAAGTTTCTAAGAGAACCCTCTACAGGTTCTATATAGAGTGAAGCAATATTTAAAGGCCCAATAATGGCGGCAGCAAGTTCACTTTCATCTAAGGAGCAAGACTCTCCAAATTCAGATGACAGAATTTGCACATAAAAATTCTCGTAAGTTCCACAAACGTGCAGTTCTTAAGCTTATACTAGTAGTATTAGCTAAACAATATTAATGTTCTTATGCAATAAATGAAGAATAAAGCATACGATGAAATTTTTACAAATAAACATATTCGTGCGTTGCTTGTAATTAATTAGCTGCACAATATAACACAAGTGTAAATGGAAAACTGTTGTAATTGCCGTTGTGCATAGCGAGATCATATGACTAGTAGCAAAGAACAAGATCAAAGATGACTAGAACATTCCTTGTAGAATATTAAGCACGAGTCTTGGCCCAGCAGTAATAATGCGAGTGCAGAAAATTACAATGACCTGGTACCAAAAATACTTCAATGATACACCATTACATGTTACCAATAAAAAGCAAACACAGTGAAAGACACAAGCACAGTCCAGGCCCTCGTCGTATGAGTTTGGCGCAAGCAGGAGCTGCCCTTCAAACACGTAACTGAAGTTCAGCCTGTTCAGGTGTGCAAATTTAATGGCCTAACTATTTGTATTGAATTTACTATCTAGCGAGTGGAACGAATTTCACTGGGAATTTTATGCAAGGCACTGCTATTATCATGAGTGATTAGAAAGACATTCTGTGTAAATATAAGTTATTCCATGTAATTATGAAGAAAATTCCACACTAATCCGAAAATTGAGTGGACTAGACTATTATATTATAATCTAATTTTGGCAGTAGCTCTCAAGAAAGAAACTATTCAACAGAATCTATTGTACGGAGTACGTTCTTAATTGTACACTAATCAAATGCTAAAAAATGTTCAGATAAGAAAAACAATTGACTTATCAAAAGGCTCATTATTGCAGTTGTGGTGACTGCGTATCTGCAATACCGGGGCGCTTGCTCGCACGGGAGGAAATATTCAATCAGCAATGACTTGCCAGAAGCTATTCAAGCGGAATACGTTTAATTTGTGCTTTAAATGAGATCTAAAAAATTTGCGAGAGCAAGAAAATCTTTTAATATTTAAGTAAAAATTGTCAATGGGCGCACAAATTATTATCGAAAATGCTGAAAAAATTCTGTTTAAATACCGAAAATTGAGTAAATAAAATTAAGACTATTTAGAAGAACACAATTAAATATTAATAGATCAAAAGTCACTCGCTTTTTGGAAAAAAGCAGGAAATGTATCTTTGGTTTGTAATAAAAATACTTCGTGCCTTGATAGACTCAAGAGCACTTAGGCCAGGTTCACACCATAAAAGAGATCTAAAAAATTTGTGAGAGCAAGAAAATCTGTTCAGATTTACTAGACACACTATGAAAATGCATTAAACACTGCCGAGCACGTGACAGTCACGGTTCAGTCAAATATTCTTAAATGAATTTCTATAGAAGCATTCACGCCATCCATGCAACGCACCTGCCATGTCCATGGTGTGAATACCTCTATAGAAAGGCATTAAAGAATATTGGACTGGACCGTGACTGGCATATGCTTGGCACGTGCCCGGCAGTATAGTGTGAACATTAATGTTCATTAATGGCATTAATGTTCTATTCCTGACTAACAAGACTCCGCCTTCGCAGATCAAGCCTGACCTTTAGGTCAGGCTTGATCTGCAACATTTGCACAACTATTACAGCATGAAAAACACAATAATGGTTAGTGAATTCCAATGCCCAATATTATAAATCAAAATATTTACATTAGGAACCAATTTTTCAAAGCAATACAAAATTCTAATGTGAATATACAGAGAAAATAGATTGAATTGTACTACTTGAAGATCTGACAAAATACTTGAATACATACATATACTACTACAACATTCAAAATGTATTCAAGAAGAAATCAATCATTAAAGAGTAAAGAAATTGCATAAAAGATTTATTTATTGATAAAACTTTATCACAAAAGTGCTTAATACAAACAAAATGTTATGATTTTTTTTACACAAGACCCACGACTCAGAGACAACTGAGAAACAACTCAGATTTAATACAGATTTAGAAGCCTGACTTCATGTAGCGCGTTCTATCAAGTACTAATTTAAAATAAGGCCTACTGAGAAGAAACATACGGTAGGTATTATTGCAAACAACTGAAACATAAGGATATGAAGAAATGATTATAAAAAATGGTAATAACATAGCATTATGCATTTACTTTTTCTTAGAAGACTGGCATACTCATGAATTATGTGATCTATAGTCACTTGATTTTAGATTGCCTTACCAACATAATTCTCAATAAACTAAAGAAGATAAAGTTACTTAAAAGAAAGACTAGAACATTCATAAAGTTAAATTTGAGGGACGCTTTAAAACTGTATACATACCCATCTATAAAGGATTTATCAATCACCAAATCAACAAATGCAGAATACAGGCTTTGAATGATAATTTTATTTTTGATTAGTAGATGAAACTGATAGCTGCAGTTCTGTAAGCAATTGACGACAAACATTACTTGGGCTTACCAGAGGATGTTCGAGCATGATGTCAAGCTCTTCCTTTGCCACCACAAGCCTGAGTCTCTCACTTGAGTCAACAACAAATATGATGCCCTGGCAGTCCTGGTAATATGCCTCCCATAAGTTGCGGTATCGAGCTTGACCCGACATGTCAAAGGCAGTCAAGCCCACACTCTTAGCTGCACATAAATGCAAGTTCATTATTCATGGAATGACTGTCAATGGTAGGTAGCTTTCATCTGATGTAGAATTTTTGATAAAA
>NW_025932181.1:0-955 GCF_000764305.2 Hyalella azteca | reverse complement strand
GTACACACTGCAATGTATGATACACATGTACGTAACTGGTACTGTATGGTGCGAATGTACGCAGTGCAATATATAAAACGAATGATGCAATGAGATATGAATATAATATGATTCGATCTATTATGATATACAATGGCTGTGATCTTACTTGGTCTCTGCATCCATAAATGATATTCCAAGCACCCGTTATTTATAATTATCTAATTATTCAGTATATGATAATATCCCTATCAAAATTTTTAGTTGGTGCCCTATCAAAATTTTTAATTGGTGGCGAGCCTGAATTAGGAACCGCCTAGGACTCGGACCGAACGTAAATCAGCTTCTCTATGTCCGATTTTTGGTCTATATTCCGGTCCCCGAATCAGACAGACAGCTACCAGAGCCTGGTGAGGGGACTGAGGGGATTCTGCCGACTCTTGCCCTACTCTCAGGAGACTATAAAGTCGGCCAGGAGGATCTGACTAGTCGCTGATTGCGATCAGTTGGCCAACTGACCCAGAATAACTTTGCGCCGAGTATGGTGACTATTCGGCCGAAGCCTAGGCGGTCCCCGAATTTTCTTAGGGATGTTGGGTCTTAAACCCCCCCCCCCCCAACGAATATCAACTCAAGCGATCAATTGTTCAGCACAAGGTGGTCAGCGAAACTCACACTCATAGAAACACTTTGTCTAAATTATGGCGCATTTATAGAGCATTTTCTCATTTATGAAAAAGAGCGCTATTGTGCTCGTCATTTCCATCTGTCCGTCCGTCCGTTCGTCTGTCTGTCTGTCTGTCTGTTTGTCCGTCCATCCGTCTGTCTGTCTGTCCGTCTGTCCGTCCGTGACCTCACGTTTTCTTCGACGAGAAAGTGCGCTCTCACAGTCACTCACTGCAGTGAGTATCGAGTTATATTTATTCAGTCGGTTCTCATTCAGTTTTTAGCGCATTTTCTCATTTATGGAAAAAAG